>NC_068439.1:57497616-57501966 GCF_023373465.1 Oncorhynchus keta | reverse complement strand
GCATTGTATAATATTAATGAAGACATCAAAAGTATGAAATAACACATATGGTATCTTGTAGCAACCAAAAAAAGTGTAAAATAAATCAAAATAAATGTATATTGCAGAAGCATTCCTCATGAAGCTGGTTGAGAGAATGTCAAGAGTGTGCAAAGCTGTCATCAAGGCAAAAGGGTGGCTACTTTGAAGAATCTCAAGTATAAAATATATTTTGATTTAACACTTTCTTGGTTACTACATAATTCCATATGTGTTATTTCATAGTTTTCATGTCTTCACTATTATTGTACAATGTAGAAAATGGTACAAATAAATAAAAACCCTTGAATGAGTAGATGTGCCCAAACTTTTAACTGACACTGTACATTTTGTTCCTGTTTGGGTTGTCAGAGAAACATCAAACTAAATCCAAATTATTCAAACCAGACCATCAATGGAACTGACACAAGCCATTACCACCATACATAAAGTTTCGGCTTTACAAAGGATGTTACAGAATTATGTGCCGGTGACTCTTAGATAAACACCATCGAATAGCCCTCTCTCAGAGAAAATATGTAACTGGCCCTTCACATCTCTGGCCCTAATCAAACCGATTGGTTGCTAGTGACCAGGTTTGCCAGGTGCCTTATCACACTGTGGAATCAGCCTATCACAGGCAGTCATCTTGGTTACCAGATCCCCAGTTCCTGCCAGCCCCTCTCAGTCTTCTTCAAGCAGTTGCAGAGAGAGCATCAAGCCCCTACACCTCTTCCCTGCCCAACACAACTGGACTCATTCACATACCTTGACATGTGGAAAGGTGTCCGTGTATAAAGTTGAAGGAGGAAATCGAATTTGTGATTATTACTGCTGGTTGTTCTGTACAATATTAGCTTTTAATTCTATACAGTTATTTGACATTTGTTTCTACTCTATTCTGTAAGGTTCTGCATCTGTGCATTCTTTCCCTGGTGTATTAATTTGGTATGTGAATATTCGTTTCCTATATTGTCTCCTGTTACAGAACCACTACCATTCCACTTTCCATCTTCGCCAGTGTATGTCAATAAAGTATCCCTGTGTGTAACTCTGAAGTTGAATCATTCCCCATGTCCTCTGAACAGGGCCGGGCTAGCGTGTCACAGTCCAGCAAAAATATGGAGAGCCAGGTCGCACTCTTTCAAATGGTGTGAAATTACTGGGCAAAATCGGTGCAATTATAGGTCCCCTTGTCAGTCCAGTGCCCTGATCATTGTCTTGTTTTCAAGGTATTTATGGAGACAATACTGCAAAAATAACACCAACCCTGAAGACCTCCATCTGGCTGCCACAAGCTCGCTCAGAACAAGCTGCAGAAGTCATGATTCATTTGGAGTAAGAAAATGCTGTATACCACATGCTTCAAGTTGCACTGGACCAGGGTTTCTGTAATGGGATTTGTTTGTTTGGTTGATGTGAGGAGTGTGAATGATGTTGCTGTACTAATGATTCTGATGTGCTGTTTGAAACAAGTCATGCAATTGAAACTAAGTGCCCAAATGATGGTCTAAATGCAAACCCTTAACCCAGCCATATACAGATACTGTAAGTACGGGGTAGGTCATCGTTTCATCCATGCTGGTAGGAGGTGAAGTTTCCCCCTGTCCTCTCTCCATCTGTCATGGCCTGGTATGTTGCTACTCACCTTTGTGGGACTTTTTATAGTTCATGAATTGATGTGCACATATGAATGCATGTTGTGTCTGTTACATACTGTATTTGAATAGCTGTTCTTGGAAAATGTTAAACTACTGTATGAATCTGTTGCTTGAGTTTCTGATGCTGTAAAACTAATTGTCCATTTATTTCTGTGGACTATGGAAGAAGAGACATTTATCTTTTCAAATGTAACCAGCACAAACATGTAGTTTCCGCAATATCCTAGTCTAGACATCTTTCACTAATTATGTTACATATGGATAGGCACGAAATATAGTTTCAGATGATCATCAAATCAAAATCAATTGTATTTGTCACATGCTTTGTAAACAACAGGTGTAAACAGTGAAATGCTGCGGACCCTTCCCAGAAATGCAGAATGCAATAAAGACATTCAAATAATAATAATAGAAAAGTAGAGAAAAGGCCTCCGGGTGGCGCAGTGGTTAAGGGCCCTGTAATAGCAGCACCAGCTGTGCCACCAGAGACTCTGGGTGGCACAGTTGACTAGTCAAGAGGATAGATAATAGACAGTCGCAGCAGCATACTGTATGTGATGAGTGTGTGTGTGTGTGTGTGTGTGTGTGTGTGTGTGTGTGTGTGTGTGTGTGTGTGTGTGTGTGTGTGTGTGTGTGTGTGTGTGTGTGTGTGTGTGTGTGTGTGTGTGTGTGTGTGTGTGTGTGTATAGAGTCAAAAGAGTAAAGGTCAATGCAGATAGTCCGGGTAACTATTTGGTTAATTATTTAGCAGTCTTATGTCATGGGGGTAGAAGCTGTTCAGGAGCCTTTTGGACCCGGTACCAATTGCCATGCAGTAGCAGAGAGAACAGTCTATGACTTGGGTGGCTGGAGTCAATTTTTATGGCCTTCCTCTGGCACCACCTGGTGTAGAGGTCATGGATGGCAGAGAGTTCGACCCCAGTGATGTACTGGGACGTACACACTACATTTTACATTTACATTTAAGTCATTTAGCAGACGCTCTTATCCAGAGCGACTTACAAATTGGTGCATTCACCTTATGACATCCAAAAACCCTCTGTAGCGCCTTGCGGTCGGATGCTTGAGGTGGATGTCTGCTTTACCTTTTTTAATTGGGAGTATCTTGACTGGCTGCATCACCGCTTGGTATGACAGTAGTAGTATGGCAGTAGCCATACCAAGCAGTGATGCAGCCAGTCAAGATACTCTCAATGATGCCGCTGTTTAAAGTTTTGAGGATCTGAGGGCCCATGGCAAATATTTTCAGCCTCCTGAGCGGGAAGAGGTGTTGTCATGCCCTCTTCATGACTGTGTTGGTGTGTTTGGACCATGATAAGTCCTTAGCAATGTGGACACTGAGGAACTTCAAGCTCTCAACCTGCTCCACCATAGCCCTGTTGATGTGAATGGGGATGTGTTTGGTTTATTATAAATATGTCTTAAGTCCCGCCGGGGAACTAATGGGACTTTTCTGTTTTTTTATATGTTGGCCACTCGGGGAGATGCATTGTTCTTCTTCTGCGTTAGGCTACCAGGAAAATGGAATGTGGGGATTGGGGGGTTGACCAGGATCCTTCACTGGTATCCTGGAGATGGTTGTAGACACAACATGGACCACAGCCACCTCTCCCAGTCATCCACCTCTTCCAGTTCAGCTTAAGTTAGTGATTTATTAAAAATATTGAAAAATACATTTTGAAATGTTTGAGAAACTGCCCTATCAGTGGATTATAAAATTAAGTATTGACATTCAACATTAATTGAAGAGGGGTGAAATTTCCCCGGACCCATCACGCAACTGTATACCTAAACTAATGTTGTGGACTGTGATACGCATTGTCAAACGTCACACTGGTGTCCACTTCCTTTTCCACAAAGCTTTGAAAATTAGCAATGCGAGTGTATAGCCTAATGCAGATTTAATGCAGCCTACTGTTTGAGAAATTGAGATTCAGTAGATACGGTTGATAAATGGTTTACAGAACTAAAACTAACTTAGAAGGTTGACGTTTTCTAGGAAGGAGACAAGGTTTTCCGGAAGATAAGAGGGTAAAGCCATGACAATAGGATTAATCATGACATTTTTTATATTCTCTGCGTTCTGTTGTCCTCTTCTTGATGTCAAACCTTCCTGTTTCTCCAGTTAAAATATCTGTTTCTTCTTGAAGTGTCTTTCCCGTATGTTTTTAGAATATTTTACACTTGTTTTGATGTTTCTATGACAAACAATGAAAAAGTTATTGCGAACGAGATTTAAATGCATTTTTATATTATTTGATTATTTCTATCAAATCAACACTTCACTTTTTTATGCTAAATTCCACTTTTGAATTATGGCCAGTGACACAAAATCTCAATGTAATCCATTTAAAATGCAGGTTGTAACACAACAAAATCTGTAAAAAGTCCAGGGGTGTGTATACTTTCTGAAGGCACTGTATATCTCAATCAGTAGAGTGGACTACTAGGCATTTTGTGTAGCACTGTCTACAACTAGGCCTACTCGCTGGCATTTGGGTTGCTGTCTGTAGTGCTGAAAGACCTGTTCATGCAGGCCAGTTTTGTGGGGCACAAGCTTTTAGGGCCTGTGAGTGTGTCTAATGGTTGCGCCACCTACCTGCTTTTGTTTGATAGGTTGGTTTTTGGTTAGGATCCCCTCTACTCTTTCTGGGGTTCAGCAACATTAAGG